>NC_077228.1:22895151-22931850 GCF_027887165.1 Monodelphis domestica
CTCCTCCTCCTCCTCCTCCTCCTTCTCCCTTCATAATTTACTCACACTTAACTGATAGCAACAACAACAAAATAGATTTTCCCCATACTATATCATCATACCTCCCTCATCTCACGCTTTGGAAACTAATTTTTAACTCATGTAAGGTTTTACTTTTTCACTTTTAAATTTCTTCTTACTTTGGAATATCTTGACTTTCCCTTATAGTGGTAAATAACTCAAGGATAATCTAGATTCCTCACTCACTCCAGGAGAAAATACCTTTCAAGTTGACATTAGCCATCAATGGCTATTCTTTTGGTCTTGTTATTTATTCTCTTAATTCCAAACACAACTCACTATACTATCACAAACCCCTGCCTTTCCATCTTGTTCCTAAAAACAATATGGGGCACTTTGTCACATTCTGAACTGAAATCGAAATAAGCTAGATTTATAGAATTACTCTCTCTTTTTTAAAAATCAATTTTGTATACAAGTTAAAAAGGGGATGGAAGAAAGAGCCATTAGTCCATGATGAACTGTTCTTGCCAAAACCATGCTGATTCTTTTTTGAACATTTGATCATTATTTGATATATCACTTCTTTCCATTTCCTCATTTTTCTCCCTAAGCCTGCTTTTTATTCTCTGACAAAAGAGCAATTTGGATTTTATGAATAATCAGTGAATTAGCAAACATTTTAAATCACCTACTATGTACTGAACACTGTGATTCAGGAGAGTCCTATGGTTCAGGTTCAAGAGAAGTCTTAATAAGTTTATATAAGATTCCTCACATGATTTATAGTCTAGATGATGGATAAAATGCCAAGCAATTAGTCAAGTCAAGAAACATTTATTAAGCACCTACTATACACCAGGCACTACACTAAACCCTGGAGATACCAAGAAAAACCAAAATGTGATTTTAGCTGGGACTTGAAGGAAGCCACTTTAGTTCTTTTAGAAAAGAAGGAAGGAGGGCCAGGAAGAGACTCCCAGAGCAATGGAGATACAGATCCACTCTTCTGTGAGCTGCCATGGATATTGTTAGAGCTGGAAAGGAGTAAAAATATAGAGCAGTTACCACTTTCATTTTATCACCACCAAAAATAGGACCCAGAGATGGCAAAGGACTTGTCCAAGATCATATATTGTGTTATTGGCAGACCCAGGTCTCCCTACTCCTAGGCTAGGTCTTATTCCATTAGCCCCAATGAATAAAAGACTTAAAACATCTAGGCTTTCTTTTTTCCTATTTCTCTTTTGCCCTTAGATCCAGCTGGCCCCATTTTGGCAGAATATCAGGGGTTTTATGAGGGGAAAAAGCCATAAATCTGCCACCATGCAGAGGGAAGGATGCATAATGACATCACATGAGTAGCCATGCTGCTCCCAATGTTACCAGCAAGCTGGAGCTCCCAAGACAGGCTCCTTCCATCAGTCTCCCCGTGGCCTCGAAGGCCCAATGCAAGCCAACATCAGACATGCTAGAGCCAAGGCTTAGCCTGTAGCCTCCACCCTTGTAAGCCTCTGCTTTCTTTTTTTTCTAGGCTGTATGGGACAACTTAACAGTAAAAAAATAAGGTAAGAAATTGTAAAAGATGAGAAATATTTAAACCAAAGGACTTAAAGGTAAGGGAACTGGAAGATTATTTCCTTTAGACCTTTCTTTTTAAATATGAGGAAACTGAGACTCAGGAACACAGCAAGGTAGAGAGGAAAGCACTTGGGGCTTGCATTCAATGAACAATGACCATCCACTAGAGATCTTTCTTATTGTTGTGTCTCCTAATGTACTTGTACTTATTTCTTAATACTGTGGATCACAGTTTTGTAGAGAGGATTATTTGGGGTGTAAGTTGGTCATAGAGCTGCTAAGGCCATATTGGGTTATAGCTTTAAATCCAAGAAGGACCTCGAAGTTCATCTAGTCCAACCCCTTCATTTTACTTTTGAGAAACTGAGGTCTGGTCACTTGCTGAAGATCACACAGCTATTAAGTAAGAGTCAGAGGCAAAATCTGAACCCAGGTCCTGTGACTCCACAATCAGGGCTAATTCCACTCTACTTCCATTCTGCCCATTCATATGATCCACTCTTTGTCTTATCATCCAATTAGAGTCTAAGTTGGGGAGGAAAATGGAAGAGTCATGTTTTCTATCCTCCAACATTCCACACCTTTGTAATCACAGTTAAGTCATTCATCCTCTCTGAAAAGATGGGTAATATTGTACTACCTACATATGCGGGACCCTGTGAGGAAAGTACTTTATAGCTTTAGAAGCATGATATAGAGGGCAACTGGGTGGCTCAGTGGATCTAGCAGGCCCAGAAACAGGGTTCAAGTTTGGCCTCAAACACTTCCCAGCTTTGTGACCCTTGGCAAGCCATTTAACCTCCATTGCCTAGCCCTTACCACTGTTCTGCCTAGGAACCAATATACAGTACTGATTCCAAGATGGAAAATAAGGGGTTTTTTTTAAACATAATATAAAAGTGCGCCATTTTGTAGATACTGCACTCATTGCCCCACCTGGCATCTTATGCAGTTGTACCAGATCCATTGGGGCTTTAATAAATGTGAACAAATTAATTAAAAAAAAACTTGACAGTCATAGAATTTCCAAATCAAAAGATCCCTGAGGGACCCCTTTTCTAGCTCAGACCTAAAAGGAAACCCCATTCTAACCTACTGAACAAGTGGTCTCCCATGCTTTGCTTAAAGATCTCCAAGGAGTGGAGCACACCACCTTTATTCTTTGGACAGCTCTCCATGGAAGGAAGTTTGCCCTGACCTTCAGCCTGAATGTACTTCCCTACAACTTCCCCCCAGTCTCTGGGACCAAGCAGGACAAATATAAGCCCTCTTCCTGTGATAATCTTGAAGGTCAGCTCCCATTCTCTCTCTCTCTCTCTCTCTCTCTCTCTCTCTCTCTCTCTCTCTCTCTCTCTCTCTCTCTCTCTCTCTCTCTCTCTCCCTCCCTCCCTCCTTCCCTCCCTCTCTCTCTCTCTCTCTCTCTCTCTCTCTCTCTCTCTCTCTCTCTCTCTCTCTCTCTCTCTCTCACACACACACACACACACACACACACACACACACACACTCATTCTCTGGTCTTGAATCCCAGTCCTTCTTCAAATTTACTGACAGCTATAAAGGCAGGCAGGTCCCCAGAAGGACCCAGGTTTCCCACCCCTTGATAATCCCAGAGAGGCCCCAGAGCCAGGGGATTCAGGGTACACCCTAATAAATCTCTAGAGACTTGGTAACAACTGGAGTTTGATAATGAGAAACATCCCCTTAGGAGAAGGGGGCCTCTCCTCTTGCCTGGATTTCCAGTCTGTTCCAGCCTCCAAGACCTCAATGTTCCCCTTCCAAGTGTGTCCTCTTCCTTGGGTGAATATGAAGTTCATGGACCTCTGAAGAAGCAGCCAAAGTTTCTTCCACTGTTACCCATTGATCAGAGAGAAGCCTCAGGACCCTCCTAGCTTCTCCTTGCTTAAGACTCTCCCTCCCAGCATACTGTCTGGACTTCTCTCTTCCACTCCTCCCCCTCTCTCCCTTACATACTTCCCTATCTGTCCCAATTCTCACACTTCGGATAGTCTTGGACCAGTCACCAAATTGCTAGGAGCCTCACTTTCTCCATTCGTGATATGGGATTAATAAGTACACCTTCAGGGCCATCTCTCCCAGGACATGCCTGTGGTACTCCACTGAGGTTTCCCTTCCTCACCTGAGAACTGGACTCTGTTCCTGGGGCCACCCTGGACTTTGATAAGCCAACTCTAGCCTTATCTTGCTTGACTCCAGGCCTCCATAAGTGCTCCATGGGCATCTCCAGCCCACGTAGTTACCTTCACCCCAGCCACATCCCCTTACTAGTGTTCAATACTTCATAAGTTATCTTCCCTCATTAGAATATAAGCCCCTTAAGAACAGGGAATCCAATAAATCAACCATTGAACATCTACTCTATGTGTCAGGGAACTGTCCTAAGTGCGGAGGATTCATAAAAGAAACCAAAGACAGTCTTTGTCCTCAAGGAGCTTACAATCTATGATCTCTAGCATCTTGTAAATGCTGAGTAAATGCTGAGTAGATGTTTTCTCTGTCTAATTATCTAAATCTCTATCTCTCCATCTATTTTTACTATATGTTATCATTACTTAGTTATTTTCAGTTGAGTCTAAGTCTTTGTGACTCTATTTGGGATTTTTCTTGGCAAAGATACTGGAGTAGTGGCCATTTCCTTCTCCAGGCCATTTTAGAGATGAGGAAACTAAGGAAAACAGAGGTTAAATGATTTGCCCAGGGTCACACAGCTAATATGTAGATGAGGCTCGATTTGAACTCAAGAAGATGAGTCTTCCCAAGTCCACAACTAGCACTCTATCCACAGCACCACCTAGCTGCTTCTTTCTATCTGTATATGTGTGTACACATGTATGTCTTTGTGTATAGACATGTATTCCATATTTATGAGTGTGTATATGTATATAAGTATGTATATCCACACATGTAAAAATCTATTTAAAAATATTTTCTAGATATATCACTTTGCAAACTAACCGTATCACATCATTTCCTATTGTTCTTAATCTCCTTGGGGAAGAGTCTTTGTTTCATCTGTCCTTACATCCTATCACATGGCACAGTATCTTTCATTTTTGTATATAAGTGTTTTCATATATAGAGAAACTTTATGAGTCGAAATGTTCTCCATTGGCAGGGACCATCAACTCCCCTCTAAGTTACTGAGTTACAGGCATTGCTCCCTGTGTTCCCATGACCACTCACTCAGTACCGGAGGGAGAACTTGAACCTCCGTTATCTTGACTCCAAGGTTGGTGTTCTAGCCATTGAACCAGGCTACCTTTCATCATTGGAGGGATCAACAGGTGTTGGTTTTTCTCATGGAACTGACAATGTTGGATTCGGGATTCCCTCGCAGTGGCAACATCTCAGAATTATGGAATTTGAGATTTCAAAGAGACCTTAGCTGCCATGTAGGACAAAATTTACCCAGAAGGAATCCTTAATACCAATCCCAATAAGCAGTCATATAACCTCTATTTGAGGACCTTCGGGAAGGGAAAATTCACAGTCTCTTGAATTAAGCCATTCCACTTTTGAAGAGCTCTGCATACTGAACACTAAACGTGTTTCTTTGAAATTCTAGTCCCGAATCCTGGTTCCACATCCTGGGACCAAGAATATAAAGTCAATCCATCCTTCACATAACATCCCTTGATATGCTCAAACACAAATATCTTTCTCTACTTTTTTTTAAACCCTCACCTTCCATTTTGGAGTCAATACTGTGTATTGGCTCCAAGGCAGAAGAGTGGTAAGGGCTAGGCAATGGGGGTCAAGTGACTTGCCCAGGGTCACACAGCTGGGAAGTGTCTGAGGCCAGATTTGAACCTAGGACCTCCCGTCTCTAGGTCTGGCTTTCTTTCTTTCTCTACTTTTAATCTTATTCCAAGCTATACATCTCCAGTTCCTTCAATCAATTCTGCTGGTATGGACTCCAGTCTATTTACCCACCCTGGATGCTCCGCAGTGGATATTCTCCAACCTAACAGCATTCTTTCTAAGATTTGTTGCCCACAATTGAATAAGACATTGTGTTTTCATACATCCATAACCACTTAGCCAAGTGGCTAAATCTGGTTCAAGTCAATATTTCCACTTGATAAATGTTCATTAAATAATAATAATAATAACTGATGTGTTTAAGAGTCTCAGTAGGACTTTACACAAGCCATCTAATTGGATCCTCCCAACAATCCCAAGGTAAACGTTACAGGTATGCCCAATTATAGGTTATCCCCACTTTATCAATGAGAACACTGAGAGGCTCAGAATGTTAAGAAAACTTCGCACAAATCATATAACTTACTAAGTAGCAGAGCCCCAAGCCATCCCAGGCCAGTTCATTCCATATCTATAGCTATTTCTTCTGTTCTAGACTGCCTTCTCAGCAAGGGCCTATATCTGTCAATTCTTTGCCATGGGAAATTTCCAGAAGAGGAAAGTCCCTCTATTGAGGCAGGCTGGCACCAGCTCTATTATCTATAGTTTCAGAGAACTGGTTGGACCATTAGGAGGTCAGGTGACTAGTCCAAGGGTCAATAGCCAGTGTGTATCAGATGTGAGACTTAAACCTGGATCTATCTGTCTTCAGGACTGACTAGATCTGCTATCTGCTGCCCCTGAAACTCCTTCATAAAAATACTTCTAATAATACATGATTTTGTTGTTAAACACTTCAAGATTCTGCTCTTCTTTCTAATATACGTTTCACTTGCATAGATTGATATCCTTCTGGATCTTCGTAGATAGCTTTCTAGAGTTGCCATGGTTGAAAATTCTCTTTTTGTGATGATACTCTCCAAATAGCTAGACTGATGCTCGGGTTATAATCCCATCACCTGTCATCTCAAAGTCTTTCCCAGCTTGGTGGGACCACACAGAGCTTGAGCTCCAGGGTTACCTCCATACCCCATACCTCCCCATACCCCAAGGAAATCATGCTATCAAAGAACCTCTTCTCGTTTCCCCATGGCATATAAAACTCTTATTCAGAAATGCAGGGGAATAATTGTCTCTAGAAAAATTCTAGAGTTCATAATATCTAAATTGGAGGTTATTAGTATTATTATCTTTGCCCCAGACTCCTTTGGTAGTCAGCCCATTGAAGCCTCTGGATGCTTCACAGAATCATGGTTTGTTACCTACATCCGTAATTGAGGTCAACGTTACATTTCATTTAGAGTTTAAAAACTAAAGATGCATTTTTCCACCTGAGTTCACAGACTTCCCATGAAATATCTCCATGGCATCAGGTTTAAAATTCTTAGTCTGACATTTAAACGTACAACAAGAAAATTTAGATGGGGCGTGAAAGCTGTCTTCAAGACTCTGAAGGGCTATCTTGGAGAAGAGTGATTAGTTAGAGTGAAAAAATTAACAGTTAAGCTGCCCCAAAGCAGAATGGGCCTCCTGAGAAGGTCATAGGATCATAGGGCTTCAAACTATCTCAGAGGTCATGTAGGACATCCCGCCAGTTTTACAAGTTGGGAAACAGAGGCCAAGAACAATAGTGATTTGCCCAAAGTTATACAAGTAGTAAATAACAAAGGTAGAAAATTTCTCCAGTTTCCTCTGATCTCAAATCAAATCCCAAAAATGGGATCCCAAAGTAGACATAATTGAAAAGGACTGAATCATGTTGCCTCTTTTTCTAAAGAGCTCTTTAATTCTGGAGGCTCAAAGTAAAACTATCTGGGGAGAGAGGGAGATTTTTGACCCAGGGACTAAGAAGAGGAAGTCTTCCTAGCATCTTTTATATACTGACTTTGTCCAATCAACCTCAACCCTTCTTGGAGTAGGATTCTACTGTGGAAGGAAAGGATAGATGCCCTTCCCTGGAGGAGAAAGACAGGGATACATGTGACTTGAGGGTCCCGATCAGGAGCAAAAGCAACTGATTGCTCTGAAATATTGACCAAGGGTCCCTCCAAGTCGAGGAGCAGAACAGTTAGCAAAAGAAGCTAGTGTCCTGTGGAATTGAAACTAAGTTCACTCCCCAGACTTCTATCTCCCTCTTCACCCTTTTCCTGACTCCCTAGAAAATAATGGGTGAAAAACAGGGTCTTCATGACCCTGGGACATGGACAGGGCCAACCACTAGATTCTTGAAAGAGAATTTCTTTCCCTCTCTTTTTTTCCCCTCAAATTTTGTTCTGGTATTATAACACAAATGCTAGAGAAAGCAAAACATAAAGAAAGACTGTGGTTATTATCTATTTCCTGAAAAGGGTCACATAGTTTTATAAGAAATTAGAATAAAATATAGGTGATTCAAGAAAAGTGTTTATTATATTTTGAATTTTCTCTTCTCTTTCTCCAGGATCTCATCTATTGCTCTGGTTTTAATCAATCTGATTAGGTAGTACAGTGATTAGAGTGCTGGGCCTAGAGATAAGAAGACATCTTCCTGAATTCAAATCTCTCCTCAGACATTTACTAGCTATGTAACCTTGGGCAAGTCACTTACTTCTGTCTGCCTCAGTTTCCTCATCTATAAAATGAACTTAATAAAGAAGTGACAAATGGCTCTAATATCTTTGCCAAAAAAATGGGATCCCAAAGTAGACATAATTGAAAAGGACTGAACAACAACAAAATGGGTTCAATTATTTCTATGCAGATGACTCCCAAAACCCTGTATCTAGCTTCCACCTTTCTCCTGAGTACCAGTCTCAAATTACTATCTGCTTCACTTGGATGCCCATGTCCCATGGGCATCTGAAATCCTCTAAATCCAAGTAGAACTTCTCAGGTTTACCCCTATGCCCACTCCTCCTTTTTGTGGCATGCATTACCATTGTCCCAGTTGTCCAGGGTCAGAATCCCAAGGTCCTCTTCAAGTCTTCCTTCCCCTTTTCCTCCACAGCCAACCAGTATTGTTGATTTGATACTCACAGTATCCTTCACTTATTTCCTTCTGTCCTCTCACACATCCACCATTGCCTTCATCACCTCTTGCTTTGACTATTTCGACCACCTCCCAGTGGATCTCTCTGCCTCTATTCTCTTCTGTCTTTAATTCATCCTCTCTATAGCGGCCAAAATAATCTTCCTGATCCAGATGCCTGCTCCAAATACCCAATGGGTTCCTATTGTCTCAAGAGAAAACACAGACTTTTCAGCCTGAGAACTCTGGTCCTCCATAATCTGGGTCCAGCCTACTTTCTCAATGTTGATACACATCACTCCTCATACAGCCTATCTGTGTTCCATTCAAAAATAACCATTGCACAAGTTATTCCTAGAACTGAAATGCATGCCCTCCTAGGACCATAGACAAGAAGAGAATGGAACTGTCCAGTTAACACAAGCACTCTCCCGCACCTCACTTAATAGTTGAAGAAACTGAGGTCCCAAGAAGTAAAATGTCTTAAAAATGGGAAGATTGTTTTTTTAACCCTCACCTTCCATCTTAGAATCAATACTGTGTATTGGTTCCAAGGAAGAAGAGTGGTAAGGGCTAGGCAAAGGGGATTAGTGACTTGCCCAGGGTCACCCAGCTTGGAAGTGTCTGAGGTTAGATTTGAATCTAGTACCTCCCATGTCTAGCCCTGACTCTCAATCAAATGATCTATGTAGCTGCCTCCAGGTTAGTTGATTTTTTAAGATAAGCACAAAGGACAGAAGAAAAGACAATAACAGAATGAATCTAAGAGCATGCTGTGGTCCCATAAAAAGAGTGCCAGGAATGCAAAAACTCAAATTTTGCTGAGGCCAGCAAGGGAAGTTAAGGACAAGAAAAGGGATGGAGGGGGTATTTCTTGGTTATTTGAGATTTTTTGTTAATGTTTTAGGCATACTGGGGGGAGAAGAACGTCCCAAAAGGACCAAGAGCATTGCCTGAGAAGAGCAAAGATGATAACTCATAGCATTAGGGAAGCAAAAGGGCTTGGCTTTTATTTTTATTTATTTTGTGGGGGGATCTGCCAAGGACAATGACTTTTGAATTAGGGAGGGAGAAAGATAATCATTAAGTCAGTCAGCAAACATTTGTTCATCTCTCACTCATTTACAGATAATGTACTAAGTATTGGGCATGCAAAGGAAAAGGTAAAAGCAGCTCCTGTCCTCATAGAACTTATATTCTTTTTGGGCAATCTTTGTGGACATTGAATAGGTATATCGCATTGAGGCAGAACTAGACGAGATCTCAGAGGCAGTCTATGCCAACCCTACAGAGGAGGAAGCTGAGGCTCAAAGGTTCATACATTCAAAGCTAAAAGAGACCTCAGAGGTATCCCTGGGAGGTGAGAGATTTTTTCCCCAAGATCATTGAGACTCTCAATCTGGGTCTGTTCCAACTCAACCCACAATGCCTCTCCTCAGTTGAAAAAGAGAGATCCCTCTTCTTCCTCTTCCTCTTCCTCTAAGGCAGGATGGGGAGAATACAGTTGGTGAAAGTCCAGAACTATGTGAACATGGTGGTAAGGAGGGGAGAGGAGGGGGCTCTCATGGAAGATGGTTTAAAAAGCAAATGACCACAAAAAGGAGAAAGGAAGCTGGACTTGCAGGCAGGAGACTTTATAGTCAATCCCTGGCTCAAATCCCAGTCCTACCCAATGTGGATGGCCTCAGGCAAATCATTTTACTGCTCTGAGCCTCAGCTTCCTCATATGTAAAATCTGGGGATGAGGCTAAGGTCTGTCTCAGCCATGTATGATCCTATGAGCTAAAGTAGACCTTTAAGGATAAAGGAATGGTTGAGGCGAAGGGGGGGATAGAGAGGACACTTGAGGAAAGTGGAAGATTTGGATTCATTATCATGGAACCTGTGCCAGGAAATAAATCACCCTCGGAGAAGCCCTTAGTGGCAAGTCAAGGTCAGACAACCTAGAATTGCTGTAAGCCAGGCCACGTCCCCACAGTTCTGGGAAGTCTGGATGTTCTTCCCATCCACCCATAATTGGAGATCTTACTCTTTGTGTCCTTTTAAAGTAAAAACACAGGAGTAGAGTAAAATGATCTTTGTTTACTCAATGAGGAATTGCTTTTTCCATCCAGGGGAGTCAAGTTCTGTAGAGGAACAGAGTGTTACCACTCCTCCCTGTCCTACATGGATGCTCCCAAGCTGGCATTCCCACTGGCCTGGCTCTGCTGAAGCAAGAAACCTGGAGGTGTGACCTTCAGCAAATGACTCTCCCTCTCAGGAACTCAGTTTCCCCATCTATAAAATATACTAAGCTGAACTTGATCTCTGAGAGCTCAGCCAGCTCTGATATTCTCCATTCTAAGGTCCCTCCCATCTTTGACAATCTCTGTTCTAAAATTCCTTTTAGCCCTGCCTTTCACAGGGTAGGGCAAGCCACTGACTCTCTATTCAACTCTCACTTGTTGGCTTGGTCTCTGTCTCTGTCTCTGTCTCTGTCTCTGTCTCTGTCTCTGTCTCTGTCTCTGTCTCTGTCTCTGTCTCTGTCTTTCCTCCTCTACTCCAAGTGCTTTTCCCTTAGCAATTCAGCTGAAGTTCTTCTCTCTTATTGGTCTGTCCACCTCTCACATCTCCCAAACTAACCTGGCTTGCATCTTCATTCAAAAGCACACAAGGACATGACCGAATCTCTTTAAGGGATACACTTCCTATGTAACACTACCTCATTTGATCCGTGTTTGTAAGCCTTTGCTCCTTCCAAATTGATGAAGGGCTCTTTGGTTGGTTGATCCATTGACTTTGTAAAATAGTGGTGTATGGGGGAAAATCATTAAACCTAGACCCAAGGGACATGGGTTCAAGTTTTGACTTTTCAGGTACTGGAAGTGGAATAGGGCTATTGATTCAATTGACTCCCAGCCATACAGCTCCTTCTCTGCTGTCCCTCCTGACTTGGACATTTATCTGCCTCTGAGTTGGTGTATCTCTGGACAGGTAACCACATTGGATCTCTCTGAAGGGAGAGGAGGTCAGTTTTCTCCCAGACTTTCCATTGCTCTCCACCGGATTCCATTTCCCACATCTCCTGCTGTCTCCCAGTGCTAAATTTATGCTTAACTCTAGCCTAGATGATTCTGGGCAGCACACGGAGCCCCACGCCTTTCCTCCCCAGGACAAAAGTGGCTCTTTTCCTAGTTAGCAAAGATTCAACAGCCTTCCTGTGTTTTGCCTTTGAAAAATATTCCAAATTAAAGGTCAATCCAAGGCTGTGGGGATGAAGAAGGTTTCCAGAGCTTCAGACCCAACCTGATGGAAGGAGCTGACCTTGTTGTGTTCCCTTGGCTCACACACTGCATGTCTCCATCCAAATCTCTTCTAGGAACGTGACTAGGGTTCCCAGATGGCATTCAGGTCTTCCAGCCAGGTATTAGAGTTACTTTAGGCTACACTGAGTTGAGATTATCTTAACCACTTAAGTTCCTGAGTGAACCCCTATGTATGAAAATTGGTTGGGAATCCTGACCTTGTAAAACAGTGTTGTATAGGGAAAAATCATTAAATCTGGACCCAAGGGACATGGGTTCAAGTTTTGACTTCCCTGTCAAGACATTTTGTCACCTTGGTCAAGTCCCCTTTCCATTCTGAGCCCCATTCATAAGTCAAGGAAGATGAAGAGTTTGGAGCCCTATCTAGAGAGAGCGATTTTTATTACCATTTTCATGCTTGAATCCAAGGGAAACCCTGATGTTTCTGAGCATCTCAAAGCTAATCACCTTGGCTCAGAATCCCAAGTACCAGAATTATTGCTGATAAAAACCTCCCTCCAAGCATGCAATGTTAGAAGGGTCTTTTTGATGATTTCAGTCAAAGGTGTGGTAATTATGGTGATGATGTCTGAGGGACAGTGTAAAAAGTTTGGGGGCCCCTTAGATGCTAAGGGATATCTAAAGTCCCTTTTAGCCCTAAACTCTACAATCCTTTGACCCTTCAGGGAAGATTATCAAAATTCTAGGCTGAACAATGTAAGGACTCCAGAACCAGTGACAGTCTTCCAGGGGTACCTTTCCCAGGATGTGTCCCCTAATAGGGTGGCAACCTCTCCTCTCTATGCCCTGACCAGCACGAAAGGTCAAATTCAAACCCAGCCTTGGATTCTGTTGGCATCAACCCTGGGTGAGTGATTAACTGACCAGAGATGTCAGGATTCCTGATGTTTGGTCTCCTCCATCCTCCAGGTGTTAAGCTACAAACTACAGAAATGGAAAGCCTGGACCAAAATGTACTCTGGGGTAAAACCAGAGAAGAGAGGGAGAAGGAAAACCAGTGTACAGATTCTGAGGAAATGGAGGTCTCCTTCACTCAGCTTTCCAAAGCAAGCAGGACCAAAGAGACAGAAGTAACAAGATGGGAGAGCCCTAAGGGATGCTGCAGTCTGCTCAAACTGGCTTGGAAGAGCTGATTATTAAACTTTTAGTGCAAACACATCTAAAAATTCAGCAAATGCTGCAAATTGAGGCTCAATGATTTGTTTTATTGATAGAATTTCAGAAAGTAATGGAGAAAATGTCAATATATTAAACGGATACCATGTATACATTTTTTGAGAATCAATTGTTAAACTTTATCAGCATGCCACTCTGCACAATTAAATACTCCTTGAGCAAACTGAGGGACCCATCATAGGTTCTCCATTAGAGATTTTCTTACATGGCAAATCACATATTCTCCAGGGTGAAGAAACCATGACCTTTATTGATTGACAACTTTTTTTTAATAAAAATCAATTCCATTCCCTTTGCAATGGAGCCAAGAAGCAGAAAAAAGACTAATCTTTCAGAGGAGAGAACAATGGTTTTAGAGACAGAAGAACTAGAGTTTGAATTCTGACTTTGTTTCCTTGCCAGGCCAAATGACTGTGGGCAAGTCATAATCTCTGAGACTCAGTTCCCTCAACTGTAAAATATTAGTGGGTAAAATACTACCCACTTCCCAGGGCTGGGTGAAGAAAGGTCTTTCTACAGTTCATTTGTAATGATAGATTTGGGGAACAAAACAGGGCTATATATATTTTTAAGTTTAATCTACTTTATTAACATTTTCTACATCATTTTCTTTAGTCTAGGCAATGCATGGGGATAGATGTTAGAGATCCAAAGACAAAAAGGAAATAGGGCCTTTCCTCAAAGGTCTTATGTACCAGAAGGCATGGTAGACAAAGTACTGAAGTTGGAGTCAAAAGGACCCGAGTTCAAATTCTTCTTTAGAAATTTAGAAATTATTTGACCTCAGATAAGTTAAAACCATTTTCTATCTCAGATTCTTTATCTGTAACCTGAATGGATGGACAGGATGGCATGTAAGATGCCCTATAGCTCTAAATCAATAATAAATTAGGAAAAGCTGAGTTGGAGACTGGAATTAAAATGTGTAAAAACCAAACGAAAAAAAAATTGTATTTCATCCTAAAATCAATAGGGAGCCTTTGGAGTTTATTGAGCAACAGAGTCATAGGGTCAGTCCTTGGTTTTAGGATTATAGCTTTGTCAACTGTATGAAGGATGGATTAGAAAGGAAAGAAATCTAAGGGAGGGGGACCAATTATGATACTATAGCAATACACCAAACATAACTAAGGCTTGAAGTAGCATAGCAGATTCCTCTAGTATTGAATAGCACATGAGTAGTAGAGGAGGAAGCAAATGGTGGGAATAATCTAGAGTTAAACAAGAGTATTTTGGGAAATTTTCTCTTTTTGATTTGCTGATTTGTTGAACTGGGCACCACCCAAGAAGGTGGGCATATGTATGTTCCTTACTGAAGGACATATATTTTCTAGATAAGACACAGTCAATTCCTGATTAGTACCCAGTACCAGTGTCAGAGTGAACTAGTGATTGTGAGTCAAAGACAGGTTCTGATCAAGGAAACTCCTTCCTCCAAAATCTATAGAAAGGGCTATGATAAAGACCCCAACTCCTTCCCTCTTGGGAATCATTGTCAGTGCTTTCTCTGCTTTGGACTACCAACAAATTGGGCAAGAACTTCTTTCTTGCTTGCTATTGATAACTTGTCTTTACATTGGCTAGATTCCCCAATATTTTCCTCCCTTGCCCCTTCCCATCAATTTCAACTAAGAACATTTTTTAAAGGAGAAAAGAGAATAGCAAGGTAGCTCAGTGGATACAGCACCAGGCCTGAAGTCAGGAGGACTGGCTTCAAATCTGGCTTCAAATATTTCCTAGCTGTGTGACCCTAGGCAAGTCACTTAATCCCAATTGCTTAATCCTTACTAGTTTTCTACCTTGGAATTGATACTTGTATCAATTCTAAGACAGAGAGTAAGAATTTTTAATATTAATATTGTGTTTCTAAGTCTTTATTTAAAGGCATTAATAAACTTGCACATTTAAAATGAATGCACCTTTAAAAACAAAAGATCATTCCAAGGACAAACATTAAACATCAAGTAATCTTGCTTGTCTATTTATTGTCCATCTTATCAAGAATTTTTTTAAGAAAGCAGAAAAGCAAGAATAATGAGGAGAAAATTAATAAAAGCAAATACAATAACAGGTGAAGCCCAAAACTGACAGTAAATGCCATCATTCCACATCTATGGACGCCCACCTCTGCCAAGAAGCAGGGAGACATGACTTCTCCCATTTTTTCTCTCCATCAGGCTTCTTCTTTATTATTGTGAAATAATCATTTTCTACTATTTTATCATTCTTTCCATTTTTATTGTTGTTATCACTGTCTTTATGTCTCTTTGTAACAATGTGCTTCTTTCAATGGTCCTCTGAAGTCACCATATGCCTCCCTTCTTACAGCACAGTCACTCATATTTCATTTATGCTATGCACTGAGATTTTTTTAGCTATGCCCCATCGATGGGCATCTTCCTTGATTTCTTTTATCTGCATAGTTTTAATTTCTAACTACCGTGTGTTCCAGGTAAGTAAAGTGAGTCGCTTTACCTTTACGTCTCAGTTTCCTCATCTATAAAATGAACAGATTAAACTTAGAGATAGAAGATACTTGAGAAAGGATCAAGTTCAAGATTCCCATGATCCCTTAATGACTTCTTGCAGATTTCAGTGCCTGTTTCCCTTCTGTTGAGCATCCCAGGATTTGATGGTCCCATCCATGGTTTCTCTTTTGCATTCCTTTCTCAATTTCTTCCCTATCCTACCCCACTATCCCCCGGATTTCATTGCTCTCTCCTGACTTACAATCCCAGACCTGGGTCAGCCATCACCTGTCTCTGGGAGCTCAGAGACTCTTTCAAGTCCATCTGACAAATTTCTATTTAGACATTCCTCCCTACAGCAGATAAGGTAAATGCTCATTCCATGTCAGCAGCAGGTACGGGGTTTACCCAAAATGTCTAAGGAAAAGACAAATCAGAGTGATTTAGGGCACTGGGGTCTCAGCTCCCCCTGCCAGAGTCTCCTTTATACCCGACTTCCCACCGAGTTTACCATGGTGGTACTTCTCCTACAACAATCCTTTGCATCCTTCCTCCTCTGTGTCAGGATCAAGAGGTCAAACATGGCAAGAGTTTACATCCCATCCAGGCCCATAAATCAGTTGCCCTGGCCCACCCATTGTGCATGCCAGTCACCAAGGACAAAGTTGAGGCTTAACAAAAAACATGAGCAGGATGGTATAGTGGAAAAAGAGAAGAAGGGCCAAAAACTTGAGGCTTCCAATCTCAGCTGCATCTCTTATTCATTGTGACCTGGAGCAATTTATTCTCTGTCAAATCAGGATCTTAGATCATTCATGAATCCAAGTTTTAGAGCTAAAAAGAAGTTTAAAGGACTTTTCATTAGACCTCCCACCCATTTCAGGAATCTCTTCTGTGATAAGTAAGAAGTCAGATTCTGTTTCATCAATAAGCATTTATTAGGCTCTTACTGTGTACAGGTATTGTGCTAAGTACTGGAGATATAAAAAAGGCAAAAAAGGCAGTCCCTGCCTTTAAGGGAGTCACAGTACAATGGGGGAGACAACATTAAAATAGCTACATACAATCACAATATATAAAATATACATGGAAAGTCATCTCAGAGTGAAAGCTCAAGTACCTCTGGTGAAAAGGACCATACTGCCTCCAAAGGTCCCAGTTGTGTTGTCTAAATTCCCAGCTTTTCTTCCTCCATGATGGATCAGCTGCAAATATGATATACATACTATTTGTATAATCATTCTAATCATCTTTAAAATGCAGAACAGAACCTATCCAGGGACAATACACAAAGGTCTGCTACTAGAGACTGCTCCAATCAAGCATCTTTGGGTCAGGACATTCAACCACTTCCAAATCTATCTCCATATTATCATCCAACCAAATTCTCTCTATTCCATCTTCCAAGATGTCAGGAGATAGTTTGGTACAGTAGAAAGAATATTGTTCTTCAGGTGAAGGCCCTTAGCTTCTAATCTGGACTCTGCTACTAACTTGTGTGATCTTTGACAAGTCACTTCCTTCTCTGTTCTTCAGTTTCCTTATTTCTACATTAAATCATTTGGATTCAATGGTATTTCAACTTTCCTTTTCAGTTTTCACATTCTATGATTCTAATTTTGTCAAATACCTCAATGAAACCCAAATATATTGCATCTATGATATTCTTGATGTAGTTAGGGGACATAACAGAAATGGACCTCAACCTCAGACTTGAGTTCAAATCCTGGATCATACAGTTACTAGCTGGGTAACACAGAAGAAGTCATTTAAATTCTCTCACCCTCAGTTGCTTCATCTGTGAAATGTGGTAATAATATAATTTATCTCATAGAGTTGTAAGGATCAAATGAGATGGCATATTTGCAAACCTTGAAATATTACAGAAATGTTACTTATTATCAGTATCATTTTTTATTATTATTAGCATGATTTTTGCTGTTAGAGAATAGCAAAGGACTAAAGCCACTGGGTGATGAAGCAGAGGAAACTGGAGAAGGATTCAAGTATGTATGGAGCCACCAGGTTGGAAGCTAAAGAGACTAGCATCCAGCTGGGTTTGGTTATTTTCTGCCTTTTACCTTTCCCTAGAAATCACTTGGAACTGAGATTGAAGCCAGGAAAGAATGAATTGCCCAGCAAAGAAGGAAACTGAGACCACTTTGAAACATCTAGAGAAGACACTATTAAAAGGGAAAGAGTCAGAAAGTGAAAAATGGAACAATATGAGGAAAAGTGATTGAAATTACTAAAGATTCCAGGAGGAAAAAAAATTCAAAGACTTTGAACAAAAACAGATAAATCAACAAGGAAGGAATTATTAACAGAATAGATGATGGCCTCTAAATCATCTAAATAAGACCAGATGTAGACTTAGGAATGAATCTATGAATAAATATCAAGGAAATTAAAACCTGATGAGGTAGATAGAGGACCCTATGGATCCTCAGGAGAAGATGGAACTACATAAAGATATTCCTAAATGGTTTTAAAAAGAAATAAGAATTGTGAAATTCACAATTATGAAAGCAGAAATAATTGGGAGAATAGAAAGATGAATCTATAGTGACAATCTTCACCAAAGAAACAAAACATAGAACATAGATAGACTAAAAATGCAAAGATAACACACATACAGCATTTTGCAATCTTTAAAGCACTGTGTAAGTGCTAAGACAGAAGATTGTAAGACAGAGAAGTAAAGAACAATATGAAAGAATAGTTACAAAAGGCAGTAACTTTAAAACAAAATATGGTCACCATATGAACAAAATATAATGATCTCAAATACATTTCCTAGAAGAAAATGGTCAGTAAAACAAACAAACAAACAAACAAAATATTTCAAGAAATAATATAAGAGGGACAGCTAGGGGGTTCAGTGGATGCAGAGTGAGTCCAGGAGATAGGTGGTCCTAGGTTCAAATGTGATCTCAGATACTTCCAAGCTGTATGACCCTGAATTAGTCATTTAACTTCAATTGCCTAGCCTTTACCCCTTTTCTAGCTTGAACTGTACCAACTACAGATTCTAAGACAGAAAGCAAAAAAAATTTTTAAAGTAAGACTACAAGAAAATATTCTAAAATTTCTAAACAAATAAAACAAAATGCCAATCAAAAGATTCCATATATTGCTTTGGGGGGGGGTAGACTTTTAATGAAAATTCTAAAGCACACAATGATTAAATTTAATAATTCCAATGACAAGCAGCAAATTCCTCAAATGATCTGTAGAAAGCCCTTCAAATATAAAGAAAAAGAAATCTGAATTCCAAGGACTGTTTCATATTCTTCATTTGCCAGAAACTATCAAAAGGAATGGAAATTACATCTGAAAGGGCATCAGAATTCAAAATGCAATCTGAGGTGACAAAGCCTGAAAACATGAGCATAAACATTAATGAAAAAAAGATGATATTCAATTTAAGAGACATTTGAGGCATTGCTGCAAAGAAAATCATATCTGAACAAATTATTTTCTTTGCAAATTCTTCTCAAAACTGAAATGGTAAAAAGGTAAATAAACACATTAACTTAGGAAGGCACAGGTAAAATAAATTACCCCAGAGAGAAAAAAAGAAAATATTCTAAAAATGAAAGATATTTATGGAGTTAACAAAACACCAACAAAAACAATAATGCAACAGAGGGACCACTAAGAGATTTCTTTCTAAAATACATAAGGAAGCAAAAAGGAAAATAAAAGATAATGGAGAAAAGTTTTACAAGTTTTGTCAAAGATAATTTTTACTATGTGACCCAGACTCCTGACTGCCCAACCACCTGTGAGAGAGACTCAGGATATAAAACCTCAAGCAACTTATGGCACAGCCCAATACATGAAACTTTCTCCAAGACACACAACAGAGAAACTGCAAAAGCAAAGAGGTTTTTTGCTCTTTCTCTTTTTCTGTTCACACTCCCAGCTCTATGGCCATAGAATAAGATTGATTTGAAGGATTGCCAGTCCAGAAACTTGGGCTCCCCCTACTCTTATCTGATGCCTGTAAGCAGTCTTAGAGTAGGATTGATGACATTATTAAGAGTATTCTGCATGCCCTTTGATCCAGCCATCCACTACTGTGATTATAGTCCAAAGAGATTAAAAAAAACTGAGAAAGGACCTATTTGCACAAAAATATTTATACATGTGCTTTTTATACCTGGCCAAAAAATTGGAAAATGGAAGGGGAGGTGTCCCTCGTTTGGGGAATGACTGAACAAATTGTGGTATATGATGGTGAGGGAATACTATTGTGCTATAAAGAATGATAAATTGATGAATTTCTATAGGAAATGGAAAAACTGATGCACAGTGAAATAAGCAGAACCAGGAGAACTTCATACACAGAAGCTGAAACATTGTGGGATGATCAAAAGTAATGAACTTTGCCTCTAGTAGCAATACAACGATTCAGGACAGTTCTGTGGGACTTAAGAGAAAGAATGCTCTATACATCTAGAGAAAAAATTGTGGGAGTAGCAATCCAGAAGAAAACATGTGATTTACCACTTGTTTATGTGGATATATGATTTGGGATTTTGATTTTAAAGGATTACTCTTTTACAAAACTGTATAACATGGATTTGGTTCACGTGATAATATATGTATATATGTAGTCCATCTTCACAATAACTCTGTGAGATTGCTGCTGTTATTATTATTGTCATGTTCTAGATAAGGAAATTGAGTCTGAGAGAGGTTTGGCCATGTGCCTAGGGTCACCCAGGGGGAAAGTATCTGATGCAAGATTTGAACTCAAGTCTAACCAGCATTGCCCAATACGTAATGAATCCTCTATTACTTGAAGTTCGAGGAATAGAGCCTGCTGGAATGGAAGGGCGTGCAAATACCCTCTATTCTAAACCTAGCCAAGAGACAAGACCCAGGTCACTCAATGAATAAGTAGCACAATGAGTATTCAGACTCAGGTCTTCTGATCCAAATCTCCTACACCATGCATTTCAAGAAGGGGCTAAATGGTCACCTACTGGAACTGCTGTAAAAAAGATTCCTGGACTGGGTGGGAGGTTGAACCAATTGCCCTCTGAGATCTCTTCCAATTGTGAGAACCTAGGAATTCATGATTCTATTGGGGGGATGCCCCTGTTTAAGCTCCTTATCTCCTTCTCAATAGACAAGAGGGGTCAAACAGCTGTATGTTGTTTGTCAGACTGAACCAGGTTTTCCCTGCAGGAACACATATGGCTCAATGCCCAGGGAGTACTGTACAGCAGATCTGGCTTCACTCCAGCAAGGTCTCTCCATGGTGGGGGAAGGAAACCATGAGATACATCACTTTGGGGGCTGTCAAATCATGCTTAGCCCGTTGGGTATCTTGTTCGTTCTGCTTGGTGCTCCTCTTCTAAACATCATAAATAAGGCTGGCCATCCCATAAAGTGGAGGCGCTTCATGCTCGCTGATGACAGTAGTCATTCCAGTCTGTGTTCAGGACCTGAAGGCAGATAAAGGATATTAACACTTTAAATAACAAAAAATAATCCAGGTCCATCTACTAGAGAGCCACAAAAGGCACCCCCTGTTTCCTGGATTAATCCCCTCTCGACCTGTTTGTATTCTCATAGGGAAAGCCCGGTTAAAGCTAACAAGCCCAGATGTTTGACCCATCTTGAATGGAAGGAGAGAAGGAGCTAAAGGACTATCCCTGTGCAGCCAGGAAGCTCTTCTATTGACGGCCCAGTCGGATCTTAGAACAGAGTACTGAGATCTCTGAATTGGACAACTGAGACCTCATAAAGCATCAAGTCCAACCTGGTACCTGTTGGTATCCTCAACAAGGGGTCATCACAATCCCCACTGATTTTAAATAGGATCATCTTTCAACTCTTGACCAATTCAACTGCTAAAACGTTTTTCTTGGCATTAAAAATAAAAGCTGCAACTCCTACCCAGAAAACAAAGAACTAAGATTTAAACCCCGGAAAAGATCTTAAATTGTTGGGGTTGGAAAGGGCTTTAGAGTGTTCTAAAGTAATGTCAGAACTTAGAAGGACCTTGGAATTTAGAATAAGCTGGAAGAGTTTAGAACAGAGAATGTCAGAACTGAGAGGAAGCCTAGGACACTGAATGTTAGAACTGGGAGGAACCTTAGAACAGGGAATGTGAGAGCTAGGAGGGACATTAGAACCTAGAATACTGAAAGGGAGTTTGAATAGGCATTTTCCAAATTTTTGGAAGATTTCTTTTAATCATTGACCTCCTTGGGATATATTTCTAGCAAAAGGATCTCTCAGTCATAGGTCTAAGTTTTAGTAACATTGCTAGAATAATTCTAAATCAATTTCCAGAACTGTTGTTTCAATTCACAGTTCTGGCAACAATATACTAGTGTGCCCACCAGTCTTTTCACAATCCATTCAGCAATAACGATTTTTAAAAATCATTGGCAAATTCCTGGGTATGAAGTGGAACCTTAGAATTATTTTATTTACATTTCTCTAACTATTACTGATTTGGAATGGTCTTTCATGTGATCATTAATAGTTTTTAATTCTGCTTTTGTAGTTGTTTGTTCCTATCTGCTGACCATTAGGTCCACTGGGATATGGCTTTTGGTATTCTAGATTTGTTTTAGTCCCTTACTTATCATCCATATCAGACTCATATCATAAGGATTATAAAGTTTTTTTTCCAATCCACCACTTTTCTTCTTATCCTAGTTGCATTGGTTCTGTTTGTTAACAAGCTTTTCATTCTCATGTAATGGAAATTATTTCATATTTTGGGATTTACTCTATCCATTATTTGAAGAAAGACATTGCTTGTTTTATCCACTCATTGATTCACTTGAAAGATGTTAACAATAATATATCACGCTTCTGCAAAGTGTGTTGCTCACAACAACCAAGTAAGAGAGAAATTGAATAGTCAATGATGGTGAACCTTTTAGAGACCAAGTGCCCAAACTGCACCCTCACACTGCATGCAATCTGCCCCCTTACCCCAGAAAAGGGAGGGAGGAAACACTCCCATTGGGCCACTGGGCAGAGGGGTGGGTGTAGTGAAAAATATCCTCAGGCAAGATGGAGAGGTAGAGGGACGCAGTTCCCCTGGCACACATGCCATAGGTTTGCCAACATGGGTATAGTGGATAGTGCGATAGAGGCTGGCACTAGAGAAAAAGTGCCAGACTGAAGAGTATATGAAATTGATCACCTCAATGGGGGAGGGGCCCCAGGAGTAAATTTCCTGAGGAGAGAAGACTTTGGCTGGGAGAGCAGTGAGAGTCTCTCGGTCTTGAGACATCAAAGAGAGAAGGTAGATAAAGACTTTCTCCTAAGGGATACCCATTTTTCCTGCTGGTGACTGGAAAACCCTTCCTCCCAACACCTCCCAATTGAAGGGACTTTCTGAAGAGAAACCTGAGCAGACTTTACCTTAACTCCCGTTGCCCAGGGGTGAATCAACCTGACTTTCTTTCAGGGGGCTCAGGCTGCCAAGGCATGAGTTCCCCCCAAACTTGAGGAGGGAGGGAAAAGGGTTTAGATAGAGACAGGGACCCCCTTTCCCCACTTTCCTTTTCCCATTCTTCCCTGCCTGTTATTTCCTTTTGTAGTACCTATTGGGTTAACGTTAAAAAGTTATCTGTTCCTCAAGCTGAGTGTGAATGATCGGATCAAGGGGAGACCTTTTGGTCTCGAGTAGTGGAGGTGGGACAAGAGCAATTTGGGGAGAGCAGCTTTAGCTAAGGAGGGAAGGGAGGAAGGGGAAAATTGTCAAACCCCCTCTCCTCTCTCTGAACCAACTCATTACATCTGCTGTCTCCCCTGAACCCTGCTTTGTGGAAAGGGGGTTCTCCTCCCCTTCCCCCCTCTCCATACCTTGGGGTCCAAACCTCCCCTTTAGACTACATTCCTTCCTTTTCTTTATATTTTTTAAGACAATAGAGTGTTTGTTTCAACTGAAGTCAGGTATTCTTGGGTTCAAAACCCACTTGAGACACATTCTAATTGCATGATCTTGGACAAATCACTTAAAAACCCTTCAGAGTCTGCTTCCCTCTTACCTTTCCAGTCTTCTATTATTTTATTCATCTCCAATGTCTCTGTGATCCAGTGACAATGGCCTTCTTGCTGATCCTTACAAAAGATATTTTATCTGCCAACTGTAGGCATTTTCTTTTCTTTTCATCTTTTTTGTCAAATTAAAGTTCCAAAATATCATCTTCCCTCCATCCCTAGCCCACACATTTGACATCATTTGACAAAAGACATCATTTGATGTGTGTAAAACTGTCATGTATACTTCTAGTTAGTAGTTCCTTCTTCAAATGATATTACTGTTGCTGTATATAGTATTCTCTTGGTTCTGATCATTTCACTCTTTCAAGAAGGTCTTTTCATGTATCTTTTTACTAACCTGTTTATCATTTGTTATTGGACAATAGTATTCTTTCACAATCATGTGTCATAACTTCTTTAACCATTCCCCAATCGATAGGCATCCCAATCAATTTGCAATTCTTTGCCAACACAAAGAGTTATTATAAATATTTTTAACATATAGGTTCTTTTCCTTTTTCCCTGATCACCTTAGGAAATAGACTCAAGGGTATACTCAATTTTATAATGCTCTGGGCACAATTCCAGTCTGCTCCCCAAAATGATTGGATCAGTTCATAGTTCCGTCAGTAGTATATTACATACAGTAGTATATTTTCAACCTCCTCTCCAACATCTGTCATTTTCCCCTTTTATCATTTTAGTCAATCTGATAGGTGAGAGATGATATATCAGAGTTTTAGTTTGCATTTCTAAATTATAATTCTTTAAAGAATTCTTTCATATGACTATGTGTAATATATATGTATGTATACATATATACATATATTTCTTTGATTTTTTTTCATCCAGAAACATTCTATAACCACTTATCAATTGTAGAACGACTCATATTCTTATAAATTTGGCAAAGTTCTCTCTAGATTTCAAATATTAGACCTTTATCTGAGAAACTCTGTGATTCTCCCCCCCCCCAGCCCCACCCCAGCTTTCTGCTTTCCTTCCAGTCTTGAATATGGTAGTTTTATTTGGGAAAAAAATTAATTTAATGTAATCAAAACTATCCATTTTACAACTTAAAATGTTCTCTATTTCTTGTTTATTCATAAATTCTTATCCCCTCCATAAATCTGCAAGGTAATATTTTACATATTCTAATTTGCTTATTATATTTTCCTTTGTGTACAGGTCATATATCCATATTGACCTTTCATTGATAAATGATGTAAGACACTGGGGGATTCTTAGTTTCTGCCAGACTGATTTCCAGTTTTCACAACAATTTTTATAAAATGCTGAATTCTTATCTCCAAAACTTGAATCTTTACATTTGTCAAACACAAGGTTACTATGATCTTTTACTCGTGTGTTGTATATCTAATTTCACTGTTCTGTCATTCTGTTTCGTATACGGTACCAGATAGGTCTAATAATTATAACATAACAGTATTGTTTAAGATATGGTAATCTTAGAATTCTTTCTTTAATTTTTTTCATTAACTGCTTTGATATTTTTTACCTTTTGTTTTTCCAAATGAATTTTTAAAATTATTTTTCCTAGCTCAATAATTATGTTGGTAAATTTAATCCGGATATTCTTGAATAAGTACATTAGGTAAACTATTGTTTTTCTTATATTAGCTCTGCCCCCCCTATGAAATATTATTTCTCTAGTTAAATTTGGCTTAATTTGTAGAAAAAAAAGATGTTTTATAATTATGTTCATAGAGTTCCTGAGTTTATTTTGACAGGTACATTTCCAGATATTTTATTCTATGTTTATTTTTTCCTTTCCCTTGTTATTTAATATTTTATTCCATTTTAATGAAGTGCTTTTTGCATTGAATCAATGTGTTATTTGAACATGTTAAGCATAAACTACATTGGCAAGGAGCTCCTAGGTATAGAAATTCAAAAGTGCTGACCCAGTCAATATCTCCAACCTGAGAAGAAACTAAGTGCCCTAGTCATGCAGGGACTTAAGAGACCACGCTATACCAGGGTTTTAATTTTCCAAACTTTGCTAACATGCTACAGAAAGGTTTTTTTCTTGTTTATACCTCGTTTATTCTTTGATTTAATTGATTAACTTAATGCAGAATCCAGGTAACTTTCATTCATATATAAATGAGGCAACTGAGTCCAGGAAAAAGAAGATTTTCTTTTTGCCCCCAAAGGACACATAGTGGAACTCAAGCCTAGAGTTTAGGTCTTTTGGCTCTCATTTAGTACTCTGCATAGTATGCTATTAGGTTAGGCCCCTGAGCAAAAATCTTTCCTGGGCCAGGAAAATATGGATAGTTAGATGTTGATATTGATGTTGATGTTGATATTGTTGTTGATGATGATGATGTTGATGTTGTTGATGTTGATGGTATTGATGATGTTGTTGAGGAGGATGATGATGATTGAATTTGGAGTTGGAGGTTTGAAACTTTCTGACCCTTCCCATTATAATGATTAAAATTTTCATGGAGACTGTCTCCAACCTCTTTCACCCTTCCACTGTATTGGTCTTCTCCCCACCTCTCTCCATGTGCTTCTTTATGCAATATATATTTAACCCATTTTATCTCTTTTCCCATTTTTTTGGATAGTATTATCCTCTTTTACTCCAGTTTATATATATATATATATATATATATATATATATATATATATCATCCTATATAGTTGTCACTGTTCCCTCTAAGTATACTTCTTATAGCTACCCTGAGGATAATAACAATTTTTGAGAATTAACAATATCATCTTTTCTTATAGGAATACAACTCATTTTAACTTATTGGATTCCTTAATTTTTTTCCCTTTTCTTAATTACTTTTTGGTGATTCTCTTGAGTTCTGTGTTTGGGCATCAAATTTTCTGTTTAAGAGAGTTTTTTTCTTTAGGAATACTTACAAGTCTTCTATTTTATTAAATGATCATACTTTCTTCTGCAGGAATATGGTTAGTTTTTCTGGGTAGTGGATTCTTGGTTGTAGTCTCAGTCCCCTTGCTTTCTGGAATATCATACTCCATGCCTTCCAGTCCTTCAGTGTAGATGCAGCCAGGTCCTGTGTTATCTTCACTGTGGTTCCATGATATCTGAATAGTTTCTTCTTAGCAGTGTTAGATTTATATTATGAACCTGAATATTTAATTGGTTGGTTTAAATGTGTGGTCACCAGGGATTTAATTTCTAAATCCCAAAATGAATTACTAAAGTAGAATGGAATTTATGGTAGTTTTATTTACAATAGAGGGAAGATATTAATGAAGAGATAAAGGGGGAGAGAGAGAGAGGGAGAGAGAGCTCCAGCTTCCTCTGAGCCAGGTAGAAATTCTAAGCCCCAGCCAGGGGAAAGGAGTCTCAAGACAATCGGCCTTTCTCGGAGGTTCACACCTCCAGAAAAGGCAAGGAACTAAGTCAGCCTTTCACTCACCATGGTGACCATCTAAAAGGAAAGCAGTCTGAGGTCTCCTTCATGAGCTCCTCCAGGGGTCCAGTTTCACAGTCAAGTGTCTTTACTTCAAGTCTGAGTGTCATTTGCTTCTAGTTGTTGTATCCTAATTTTTAAAGACTGAATTTCAACCCTAACTTTTTGGTCATCCTTCTCCTTCTGGTCTGTTTTTCTTTGTAGGCCATCTTTCTCTTTGCCTTATTTTCAAGCTGGTCAATTCTGGCTGTCAGGACACTATTTTCTTGTTTTAGTTCATGTGCCTCTGTCTATAGATGACTTATTTTGCTTTTTCAGTTCTTTCCCCAATTGTCTTCAGCCTCTCTTAATTGTTTTTTTTTAATTGTGTTTTGAGTTCTCCCAAAGCTTGAATCCAATTTGCTGGAGTTTCTGTGGTTTTTCTTGGTATTCCTTGGTCCTCCTCTGCTCCATTTGCTCTTTGTTTATTACCTGGATAGAAGCTGTCAATTGTAATTTCTTTTATCTTTTTCTGTTATTTACTCACATTTTTTTCCTTTTTTCTCCACTGTCATTGACTATAATCTTGCTCCTGTGATTATTTACTGGATCTCTGGGTTTGGGCTATTCTGTCCTGAAGGAACTTCTTCTCTGTTCTACTGATTGTCTAGATTGGGCTGATGGAGTATTAATGAGCCCTGAGGTCAGATCTTCCCTAGTTGGCAGCAGAAGCTGAAGGTGTAGGTGAAGATGTGGAGGCTCCTATGTTCATTTTAAATATGGCATTTCTTACTATCTCTTCTTGTTGTGAATTTATAGAAATGCTATGATTTGTGTGGGTTTATTTTAAATCCTGCTACTTTGATAAAATTATTAATTTTTCAAATAATTGTTTTAGTTAAATCTCTAGGATTTTCTATTTGTAGCAACTCTTTTTGTAGTAGCAAAGAATTGGAAATTGAGGGGAAGTTCATAAATTGGGGAATAGCTAAACAAATTGTGGTATATGTTGGTGATTAAATACTACTGAAATGATAAGTAAGATGATTTCAGAAAAAGCTAGAAAGATCTACAGGAACTGATGCAGAGTGAAATAAGAAGAACTCAGAGAACACTATACATAATAACAGCAATACTGTACAATGATAAACTGTGTGAAATACTTAGCTACTTTTAGCAATACAATGTTCTAGGACATTTCTGAGGGACTTAGGACAATGAATGCTATCCATCTTCAGAGAAAGAAGTGTTGGAGTCAGATGCAGATCAAAGCATACTATCTTCCATGTTAATTTATTTATGATTTCATGGGGGGTTGATTTTATATGAATATCCTCTTACAACAATGATTGATATATAAGTATGTTTTGTGGGATAATACATGTATAACTCAGATCAAATTATTTACCATCTATGAGATGAGGGAGGGAAAGGACAGAGAAGGACAATTTGGATCTTATGATTTTGGGAAATGTATGTTGAAAATTGCTATTACATGTAATTGGGAAGATAAAATATCTTTGAATAAAAAAAATCTCTAGCATTTTCCAAGTATACCATCACATCATCCACAAAAAAAGAGATAATATTTTATCTTGTTGCCCATTCTGATTCCTTCAATTTCTTTTTTCTTCTTATTGCTACTGCTAACATTTCTAATACAGTATTGAGTAGTATTGGTGATAATGGGCATCCTTGATTTACACCTGACTATGGACAATTTCATTTCTTGCCTCCCATGCCTCAAATTCTTTCCTTCCTCATCTCTGCCCTCTTCCCCACCATCAACTTTCCTGGCTTCCTTCAAGTGCCAGCTAAAACCCCACCTTCTTCATGATTTCCCTTAAGGTCAGTGCCTTCCCTCTGTTGATTATCTCCTATTTATCTTGTATCCATCTTGTACATGCATAATTGTTTGCTTGTTGTCTCTCCCATTACACTTTGAGCTCATCCAGAGCTAGAACTGTCTAGTGTCCTCGGTATCCCCAACACTTAGCATTGTTCCTGGCACATATTCAGCACTTAAATGTCTATTGACTGACTAGTCTTGGTTTGCAGAAAGCAGAGAGGAATCATGAGATCTTTGATTGAAAGGTAGAAGGAACCTTAAACATCATGTAGGATCTGTTAGTCCAAAGAAGAGAGAGGATAGCTTAAGGTTACATTGTTCTAGTAGGTGGCAGGCTCAAGCATTCCAACAAGTCTGAAGTATCTTTTCCTCTTATTCCTGAAACCCCCTGTGTATAAATGAATCTATCAATTAAATGAGAAGGTTTTGGCAAAGAAATAAATGCCCATCCATTGACTAAATGCATTATGTTAGGTAACTCTGGAATAATAGAAAAGGATGACTATGAAGACCTCAGAGAATATGGAGAAGAGTCAAGACTGCTAGGAATTCACAAAACTGGGTGATCAAAGAATTATGGTATCTCCAGCAAAAACAGGGAACTTTGGAGGACAGTTGAATTTAGGGGGAAAGATACTGAGTTTATTAGCCTCTTCTGGAAGTCTATCTAATATCAACCTATTGTAGTCATTCAACTTATCTCAAGTCTATCAAACAGTATAATAGTTATAGTAATAATCTTGTCACTGAAATTCTCTATCCTTACCGCTAGGGCAGTTTGAATGGTTTTTCAATTGCTTCTATAAAATCTAGGCATATCTTATCCATAACCCTCTTCTGAGAAACCTGTAGAGTGGCCCTCTCAAGAAAGAAAATGACCATAATCTTGTATCACCTATTCTTGATGGACCAATGCTGGCTCCTCATGTTGATCACCTCCCTTTCCAAATTACCTTTTCTTTCATGATAAATGCTAGAATTTTGCCAGACATTGAAATCAAGTTTCCCTGGCCTATAGTTTGCAGATTTCACCCTCTTTCTTTTTTTTCCTTTTATAGCAATCAGTACAAGGTTTGTCTTTGTCCAATCCTTGGCATCTCTCCCATTTTCCAGTACCTCTCAAAATTGCCAATAGGACCCCAATAACCAATCGTTTTGGTACACAGGAATGAAATTTGTCTGGGCCAAATGATGAGGCAAGTCAGGTGATCTCTTACTATCTCCTCAGGTACCTTGGGTTTCATATCATTTGACAAAGCAAAGAGAAGCAAAATGAGAGGTTTCTATTTCTGCCTTCTCTATTATCTATCATCATTGTTTTATCTACCCCAAGAAGCCATTGATGGATATGCTGCTTTCTCCCAACATACCTGTAAAAGGGGTCTTTTTATTGTAAGCCTTAGCGCTTTGACACTAGTCTTTTGTATCCTTCCTAAATGACTTGTCCTCTGTTCTCCTTCCTATACCTAGAGATAGGGATAGACACTGGACCTGAGCTGTCACTGGCATAGAGAACTCCAGATAAAAGAGCTCCCTCCATCAATGTAAGTGATCACCTTCTCTGCAACTCATGGCCTTAGAGCAGCCTTGAACAATGAGGGCTTACATGACTCATCTAGGAAATAGCCTGTTGGTGACCAAGGCAGGACCACAGATGCTCCTGGTTCCAAGGCTAGCTTTCTACATATTACACCATCATGCCTCTCATCTTCTTCTTCCATCTTCCATCCTCTCATCTTCTTCTGGAAGCCTGGACACTTCTATCAAATCCATTCATCCGTCAACTGACTTGGCATGAATAAGTCTTTAATTTGGGAGGAATCAAGTACTTTGATGATTGGCTGATATCAGATGATGTAACACAGGAAACTTATTGAGATTGTTAGAAAAAAAGAATCAGGCACACTTCCACGTGTATGTATGTGTGAGTGTGTGCTCATGTGCACATGCACATATACATAGTAGGGAATAAAGGAAGGAAAGCTGGGAGGAGAGATCTTCTATTCCCTTCCCACTTTACCCCTCACCCCAGGCAACTGTAGGAATTCAGGAGATCCATAAGAAGCATCATCACTAGAGTCTGTAGCCATATCCAGAGAGCAGGGATGCCCAATGACTGTGTCTGCATCAAGAGCTGAGAGATGTCCTAAGCACAGACAGCTTCAAGACTTTTTAAAGGATGAACTTACCATTAAGGGAAGGCAAAAAATGACTAGCTACTCTGCTTTTAGAAAGGAAAAAGCTTCAAATTATGACTAAATAATAAGTCCTTTCTCTCATCATGCCAGACCTCCGATCTCTCACCTCATCTTCTCATCTAGTTCTTCCTTCTGTCCGGGTGATCCATAGTATACTCCAATGATGACATAACGTGAATTTCTTTCTTTATTGATCCTCACTCAATACTAGAAGGTGGATCGTTATAGAGAATAGAGTTCTCTCTAGTTATTGGTTTTCCTTGAATTAGTATGTTTGCTTCATAAGCAATTTCATCTTATTTTTTTAATCAATCCTCTCTCATTTGAATAGGTTTTACCCTTTCTGCATCTTGGATCGTGTCCTACCATGAGCCCATGGTATTTGTGAAGTCCAGTTGCATTTATGGAGAGCCACCTGAGGCCATGGCTTTGATTGCTCGTTCCTCTCTTGAATTTTGTCTCCTGTGAATTTATGTGCCTTGTATTGCTGTTTACCAGTCTTATAAATGATAAAATGCATTGACTAAGCACTTATCATATGCCAAGCTCAGGGCTGAGTGCAAGGGCATGAATGATGGCATAAGCGATCTCCGCTAATCTTCTCCTGGCATTGGATTCATGCCCTGGGGTCTCCAGCCTGACAGATATGCCTTGGCAGTCTTCTCCGCACTCCTTCTTTTTCTGTCTCAGTCCTGCTCTCTCCTTTTAGACAGGAGGAGATAGAGGCCCAGAGGGGTGAACCACCATAAGGAAGGTCCCACAATGAGTTTGTTGGACCCCAGCATTCCAATGCCCAGTCTAGGCCTCTTCCCCTACACAAAGCTGAATTAGGTCAGTCTGAAATAGATATCCCATGAACACCTGAACAAACCAGAACCTCCTAGCCCACCTCCTTTAAAGGGAAGGTCAGCCTTCCCATCAGGCCTCCTCTGACAGTAGCCTTTATTTTTTCTCTGCTCCCCACTGTTGAAAACCTAAGCTCCCCTGCTAGATCCTGAAATTTAACAGACCCCCATCTCATTCTCCGTCTCTCCGGCTGGGGAGATTCGCAGGGCTAGAGCCCTGTGACCAGCTTGCCCATGGATAATTACAGAGGCCTAGGCAGTTAGCTCATTAGATTAGATCTGTCAGTGGATTGTTTATTTCTACAAAGATTTCTGGTGACTGGGAGAGAGAACAGGCCGAGAGACCCAATTTCTGATATTTCTTCAGGTGGAGTTAACAGCAAGGTATGATTAAAAAAAAAAAAACCCTTCCCCCCTAGAACCAATTAGTCCAAGTCTGACTTCCTCACCCAAATCATTTAACTTCTCTGGGCCTTCGTTTCTTCATTTGTAAAAGGAACGGGTCAGGCTGAAGAGCCTGTAGGGTTCTCTCCATCTCTAGATCCAGAATTCTAAAATATTCAACCACTAATCAGACCCATTTAACACAAAGCTGCTTTAGGCTCGTGACTTTAGGCTTCTTGTTGATCAATATAGCCATTATTTGGAGATATTTCCTTTATAGAGATAATATTTTCCTGTGAATGCCATATGACTATGAATCAAGAAGTGAATTTATTCAATAAATATTTGTTAAGCCCCTACTATGCGCCAGGCAGGAGGAATACAAAGATGAAACAGTCCCTGTCTTCAAGCAGCTCCTATTCTACTGAGCTACATGACATGTACACGTAAGTACATACAAAATGTTCCTTGTATAAAGCACTTTATCTCCCAAATGCTGGCATTGCCACTGGCTGACTCCTATATTTGGAATTCTCTGTCATCACCTCCACCTCCCACTTCCTTGGCTTCCTTTAAGTCCCAGATGAAATTCCACCTTCTATGAGAATTCTTGCCAGAAACCTTTTCATGCTAGTGCCTTTTGCTCCTTAATTATCTCCTATTTGCCCCATATAGATGTTGTTTGCATATCATGGTTTGCATGTTGCTTCCTTGCTTAGGGAATCACTTGAGGGCTAGGACCATTTTTTTGCCTTCCTTTGTATAATACTGTGCCTTAGTGAAGGCTTACTGACTTGAAAGTATGGGGGATTGGATAGGTGATAAATGAATAAAGAACACATCAATGAAAAAACATTCATTAAATATTAAAATTAAATCACTGGGTAGGGGGCAGCTGGGTAGCTCAGTGGATTAAGAGTCAGCCCTAGAGACGGGAGGTCCTAGGTTCAAATCTGGCCTCAGCCAGCTGTGTGACCCTGGGCAAGTCACTTGACCCCCATTGCCTAGCCCTTACCACTCTTCTGTCTTGGAGCCAATACACAGTATTGACTCCAAGATGGAAGGTAAGGGTTTAAAAAAAAATTAAATCACTGGGTGCCAAGGATTTTGCAAAGCATTGAGAATGCGAACTGCAAGATAATCCCAGCTCTCAAGGGACTCCCATTCTGAGAAACAGAATCAGCAAACACATCTAGAGAAATAATTCAAGGGATCAGGATTAGAAAATCACAGAAATGGTAGATGGAGCCACAGGGAAGACAACTGTCACACTCTTTCCAGAAGAAATGATAGAGATGATTTAATCATGCTTACAAAAGCAAAGAGTTGGAGAGAGATGGGCATATGCAAGCTATGTCTGTAGTGCAAGATGTAGATGTCAAGAAGATGATCAGGAAGTTAAATGAAGCTTAGCTGGAATCAGACCTAAGTATGGTGAGCAAATGAGGTATCCATCAATTAGAACAGCAGGGCTCCAGGGGAGAGTTCTAGGAATGAAAGAGTTAAGTCTTCCCAAGGTATGGTTTCTGGTCTGGACAAAATGGGAGAAAAAGGGGTTGTAATTTGAGGATTCGGCTTTTCCTGTTCTTTTCCCATTAGGCTAAGCTCTTGGTTTCTGATCTGCTTTCTGGATTTACAAGTCCATAGTTCGTTTTTTATTTTTATTTTTTCTCAATCATGGAATTCTAGAATGTCAAATGTAGGGCGAATAGCTTAGATCAGATAATGTCAGAGCTAAGAAGGACCTTACAAAAGCAATGTAAGAGCTAGGAAGAGCCCTAGAACATGGAATGTCAGAGCTGGGAAAGGACTTAGAACAGAGAATGTGAGAACTGAGATGGACCTAGAAGAATTTAGCTCAACTCCCTCCTTTTAGTGATGAGAAAAGTGATACTCAGAGAAGGAAGTGTCTAGCTCATGGTCATATGACTGAGTACATGTCTGATTTGAGTTTCGAATACAGGTCTTATAATTCTAATAATAAGGTTTCTCCTACAATCAGATGTGTCTCAACTTTTTGAGTGTACACCTCTGCCTGTATCCTGTACAGCTCACCTACTTCCAACCACAGAGGTTTTCCTTTCTTTGATTCTCAGTTCTTGCCTCCCCTCACCCAAGATATCTTGCCATGCCTGAGACATTACTGAGGATCACCTGGAAGCCAGGCTGAAATTGTTCTTCTTTATTGTATGGCAGTGGATAGATATGAAGGACATTGGAGCATGGGGTGTGGTAGAGTAAAAGCAATGGCTTTATCTTGATCTAAATTTAGATGATGACGACTCTCATTTTTATGGCACTATAAGGTTTACAGGGCACTCTGAATGCAATAGTTCCACTGAGAGACTTAACACGTAACAACCAGTCATGCAATAAATCCAAGAGGGATGTCACCTGCTTAAAGTTGTTAGTCACTACCCTCTCCTGCTCCAAGATATAAAGGATCATGTGGGATGTTATCTTGCTGAGGATAATCAGCAAATCTAGGAAAAGAGACTTGAAGGCTGAGAAATACAGTGTACATATACTAGAAATAAGGAGAGAATCAATGTTCTAAGTAGAACAGTTAAGAAATGGTGTTGTGTGAATCCTAAGGGAAAGTCAACATATATATTTCTTTCCGTGCCCTGATTAGGACCCCCAGGTCATTTGAGAGTGCACAAGGTGCTGATCCAGGGGTTGTCAGACTCACACATAGGGGTAACCCTGATGGGTAGAAATGTGGGTAGAGTAAAGAACAGAAAGCAATGTGGAGCTGGTGGGATTGAAGGCAAACTGTATCCTAGTATGGTTCCTGGAAGATGCTGTATATGAATTGTACAGTTCTGATACTTTGGTGAAGGAAGGCGACAATAGAAACAATATAATCATCAAAGTATACTATAGACCACCTGGACAGAAAGAAGAAATGAATGAGGAGTTCAAAAGACAGATGACAAACTATCCACAGAGAAGGATATAGTTGTGATGGGAAACTTCAATTCTGCAAACATTTGCATTTCTCTTTCTCTCTCATGCTTTCTCTCCTTCTCCCTCTCCCCCACCCTCAAAAGTACTAACAGTAAAGCAGTCAATAATATCTTGACATACTATAATGAAAATTTAATTATTCAAGAAGTGGAAAAGTTAACCAGGAAAATGGTTATTCTTAATTTGCTCTCTTTGGCAATTAAAACCATTGTAATCTGGCCCCTTCCTACCTTTCTAGTGTTAAGGAATTCTCTCAACTGAGAGGAATGGGACCTCTTGGGAGAAGTATATCCATCATCAGGAATCCAATAACTGTGGGTCAAAGATATGAGGCCAAATTGAATGCAAAAAATTTATTAGTGTTCTAAGGAAGATGGACATCTTGATGACAGAGACATCAGTTTTGTAGGTTGCAAATTTGGTTTTTATAACCTTTCAGGTTAGAGGACCACTCAGGACCACTCAGAAAACATATCCAATCAGCGGCATTCTATTGCAACTTAGAAAAGATAAGTAAAGAATTTCACAGGAGAAAGAGGGGGTAGAGAAGAAGGGGATCAGCCAAGGTGGGGGAAAAGGGTGTAAATGGAATGCAACTGGTAGGATTTATGATAAGAAAACATTCCATGCTCAAGGGCAGGAGACAAGGGGAAATGACCAAATATTTTTACAATTGTGAAAGAAATCCTTTTAGACAAAATTGCAAGGTCTCAACCAAGGGCAAGTATTGTTACAACTGTGGATGAGACCATCTACTTTGCCATGTGCTTGCAATAGTCTGTTATATTTTATTTTCCTTCGACAGAGGTTAGAGACTTTCCAATATTAGTCCACCAGGTGGTTGGAGAATTTCTATGTCATTCATCCATCATAATGTCAAGAAATGATGCGGTTCCTATCTTTTCTTCATACCACAAAGGCTGTCTGGCCACTCTCTTGGCATGTTATATATAAAAGGAAAGCTTTGTCAGATATGAGGTAGATTGAGGCAGCCTCCAAAGTCTCTTCCAATAATTCCTGTCATTCTATGAGGTCCGACAAGATTAAGTGACACATTTGATGTCAGAAGGCAAATCAGAACCTGGGTCCTTTCATTACAAATCCAGTGCCCTTGACTATTAGTCAATCAACCTGCATTTATTAAGTGCATTACTTATTTATAAGGGTGTTTGTAAATTTACTTATTTATTAAGTGCTTTATTATTTGTTCACAGATTTATTCAACTACAAATATATGATTTAATTACTTTATTATTTATAAGTGTGTCTCAGACACTGTGTCATTACATGTCAATTTTACAAATGATGCAATTGAGGTTTATGAAGGAAACTGACTTGCCTGGGTTCTCACAGCTGGCACACACCAGAGCCAGGTCCAATCAATCAATGTCTGCTTCAATCAAACAATCAAAACTTGATTCAGCACTCTCTTTGCTATTCCATCTCAGTTATAGAGAAAAATTAGTCAATCAAAATGCATTTTAAGCACTTAACTCGGCGCCAGGGACTGGAAATACAAAGGCAAAAATGAAATGGGAGCAAGACTGAGGGGGATGGACCAAGGTTGAAGAAGGGGCTAACGAGAGAGAAATAATGAGAGAGAGAGAGAGAGAG